>NC_072444.2:80747500-80751072 GCF_028878055.3 Symphalangus syndactylus | reverse complement strand
CTAACCCTAACCCTAACCCTAACCCTAACCCTAACCCTAACCCTAACCCTAACCCTAACCCTAACCCTAACCCTAACCCTAACCCTAACCCTAACCCTAACCCTAACCCTAACCCTAACCTAACCCTAACCCTAACCCTAACCCTAACCCTAACCCTAACCCTAACCCTAACCCTAACCCTAACCCTAACCCTAACCCTAACCCTAACCCTAACCCTAACCCTAACCCTAACCCTAACCCTAACCCTAACCCTAACCCTAACCCTAACCCTAACCCTAACCCTAACCCTAACCCTAACCCTAACCCTAACCCTAACCCTAACCCTAACCCTAACCCTAACCCTAACCCTAACCCTAACCCTAACCCTAACCCTAACCCTAACCCTAACCCTAACCCTAACCCTAACCCTAACCCTAACCCTAACCCTAACCCTAACCCTAACCCTAACCCTAACCCTAACCCTAACCCTAACCCTAACCCTAACCCTAACCCTAACCCTAACCCTAACCCTAACCCTAACCCTAACCCTAACCCTAACCCTAACCCTAACCCTAACCCTAACCCTAACCCTAACCCTAACCCTAACCCTAACCCTAACCCTAACCCTAACCCTAACCCTAACCCTAACCCTAACCCTAACCCTAACCCTAACCCTAACCCTAACCCTAACCCTAACCCTAACCCTAACCCTAACCCTAACCCTAACCCTAACCCTAACCCTAACCCTAACCCTAACCCTAACCCTAACCCTAACCCTAACCCTAACCCTAACCCTAACCCTAACCCTAACCCTAACCCTAACCCTAACCCTAACCCTAACCCTAACCCTAACCCTAACCCTAACCCTAACCCTAACCCTAACCCTAACCCTAACCCTAACCCTAACCCTAACCCTAACCCTAACCCTAACCCTAACCCTAACCCTAACCCTAACCCTAACCCTAACCCTAACCCTAACCCTAACCCTAACCCTAACCCTAACCCTAACCCTAACCCTAACCCTAACCCTAACCCTAACCCTAACCCTAACCCTAACCCTAACCCTAACCCTAACCCTAACCCTAACCCTAACCCTAACCCTAACCCTAACCCTAACCCTAACCCTAACCCTAACCCTAACCCTAACCCTAACCCTAACCCTAACCCTAACCCTAACCCTAACCCTAACCCTAACCCTAACCCTAACCCTAACCCTAACCCTAACCCTAACCCTAACCCTAACCCTAACCCTAACCCTAACCCTAACCCTAACCCTAACCCTAACCCTAACCCTAACCCTAACCCTAACCCTAACCCTAACCCTAACCCTAACCCTAACCCTAACCCTAACCCTAACCCTAACCCTAACCCTAACCCTAACCCTAACCCTAACCCTAACCCTAACCCTAACCCTAACCCTAACCCTAACCCTAACCCTAACCCTAACCCTAACCCTAACCCTAACCCTAACCCTAACCCTAACCCTAACCCTAACCCTAACCCTAACCCTAACCCTAACCCTAACCCTAACCCTAACCCTAACCCTAACCCTAACCCTAACCCTAACCCTAACCCTAACCCTAACCCTAACCCTAACCCTAACCCTAACCCTAACCCTAACCCTAACCCTAACCCTAACCCTAACCCTAACCCTAACCCTAACCCTAACCCTAACCCTAACCCTAACCCTAACCCTAACCCTAACCCTAACCCTAACCCTAACCCTAACCCTAACCCTAACCCTAACCCTAACCCTAACCCTAACCCTAACCCTAACCCTAACCCTAACCCTAACCCTAACCCTAACCCTAACCCTAACCCTAACCCTAACCCTAACCCTAACCCTAACCCTAACCCTAACCCTAACCCTAACCCTAACCCTAACCCTAACCCTAACCCTAACCCTAACCCTAACCCTAACCCTAACCCTAACCCTAACCCTAACCCTAACCCTAACCCTAACCCTAACCCTAACCCTAACCCTAACCCTAACCCTAACCCTAACCCTAACCCTAACCCTAACCCTAACCCTAACCCTAACCCTAACCCTAACCCTAACCCTAACCCTAACCCTAACCCTAACCCTAACCCTAACCCTAACCCTAACCCTAACCCTAACCCTAACCCTAACCCTAACCCTAACCCTAACCCTAACCCTAACCCTAACCCTAACCCTAACCCTAACCCTAACCCTAACCCTAACCCTAACCCTAACCCTAACCCTAACCCTAACCCTAACCCTAACCCTAACCCTAACCCTAACCCTAACCCTAACCCTAACCCTAACCCTAACCCTAACCCTAACCCTACTAACCCTAACCCTAACCCTAACCCTAACCCTAACCCTAACCCTAACCCTAACCCTAACCCTAACCCTAACCCTAACCCTAACCCTAACCCTAACCCTAACCCTAACCCTAACCCTAACCCTAACCCTAACCCTAACCCTAACCCTAACCCTAACCCTAACCCTAACCCTAACCCTAACCCTAACCCTAACCCTAACCCTAACCCTAACCCTAACCCTAACCCTAACCCTAACCCTAACCCTAACCCTAACCCTAACCCTAACCCTAACCCTAACCCTAACCCTAACCCTAACCCTAACCCTAACCCTAACCCTAACCCTAACCCTAACCCTAACCCTAACCCTAACCCTAACCCTAACCCTAACCCTAACCCTAACCCTAACCCTAACCCTAACCCTAACCCTAACCCTAACCCTAACCCTAACCCTAACCCTAACCCTAACCCTAACCCTAACCCTAACCCTAACCCTAACCCTAACCCTAACCCTAACCCTAACCCTAACCCTAACCCTAACCCTAACCCTAACCCTAACCCTAACCCTAACCCTAACCCTAACCCTAACCCTAACCCTAACCCTAACCCTAACCCTAACCCTAACCCTAACCCTAACCCTAACCCTAACCCTAACCCTAACCCTAACCCTAACCCTAACCCTAACCCTAACCCTAACCCTAACCCTAACCCTAACCCTAACCCTAACCCTAACCCTAACCCTAACCCTAACCCTAACCCTAACCCTAACCCTAACCCTAACCCTAACCCTAACCCTAACCCTAACCCTAACCCTAACCCTAACCCTAACCCTAACCCTAACCCTAACCCTAACCCTAACCCTAACCCTAACCCTAACCCTAACCCTAACCCTAACCCTAACCCTAACCCTAACCCTAACCCTAACCCTAACCCTAACCCTAACCCTAACCCTAACCCTAACCCTAACCCTAACCCTAACCCTAACCCTAACCCTAACCCTAACCCTAACCCTAACCCTAACCCTAACCCTAACCCTAACCCTAACCCTAACCCTAACCCTAACCCTAACCCTAACCCTAACCCTAACCCTAACCCTAACCCTAACCCTAACCCTAACCCTAACCCTAACCCTAACCCTAACCCTAACCCTAACCCTAACCCTAACCCTAACCCTAACCCTAACCCTAACCCTAACCCTAACCCTAACCCTAACCCTAACCCTAACCCTAACCCTAACCCTAACCCTAACCCTAACCCTAACCCTAACCCTAACCCTAACCCTAACCCTAACCCTAACCCTAACCCTAACC
>NC_072444.2:75590000-75595000 GCF_028878055.3 Symphalangus syndactylus | reverse complement strand
CACCTGACCAGCAGGGACGCAGAGACGCGCACAGTCCCGGCCTGCCCTTCCCTCTCACCCGGGCTAGGGCTTGGAGGCCTGGCCCAAGTCACTTACTTACACCCAAAGCCAATTGGTCTGTCGCTTTGCCCTAGGGTGGTGGTGGCTCCGCAGACTGGCCCAGCCCAGGCCGGAGCTCTCCTCCTCTCTTCCCCGCCCTGGGCTGGCCGAGGCTCCGGGCATTCAATGCTGGAGAGGTGGCCCTAACCCAACTGGTCCAGCACTGGGGTCCCGCAGCCAAATGCGACCACCCCACTGACAAACTTTTTTACAAAGGAGAGAGATGGACCGACGTCCCCTGATTTATTTCCTTGCTGCCCACAATCCTGATTTGCTGCTTATTTAAGAATATATCCTTTAATGATTTAGCTTTGAGTCTATCAATATTTTACAGCAGAGAAGGGAGTGACACTTCTCTGAGAACATAATTTAATTATAATAAATGGGTTGGGTGCTTCAGCCCCATCCTTCAGAGGCCGAGTCAGAGCAGATGTATTTATCTTTATTCGAGCGTGTAAGGGGATGGGGGCGGATCGGCCCCACCCCAAAGTTACTTTTCCCCTCCTGTCCCCACCCCTCTCTCCTCCTCTGCGCCCGGGCTTTATGGGGATGGGGGTCATGGCGCCTCCTCAGCTCCCCCCACCTCTGTCTTTGTAGATAGGGCGACTGCCAATCAATCAGAGAGGGCATTAATTACGCCTCTTTATTGACAGGGTGCTACATTCTGTAGTTCTTCTCTTTCGGGATCGCCCTCCTCCTCCTCCTCCTTCCTCCTCTCCCGCCGCCTGCAGCCGGAGAGGAGGAGATGAGAAGCCTTGTAGTTTTAAATTCAATGTGACAGTTTCGGAAAAGCGGATGATGAATCTCCTATTATTGGATCAGTCTATTTGCCGCTCAATGTCTCTCTGTAATTGGAGCAACATCACTTTAAAGGTTCAGAGAGTACAGCATTTCTGGTGAAAAATCCCCACAACACGGCGCTGAATGTTTTAAAGGGAAATCTATTAGTGATTTGCGGAGGGGCGGGGAGGCGGCGGCTCGGGGGAGGCGCGGGCTCGGGGCCGGCCCCGAGTGAGGTGGGGGGCTAGCTGGGGGCCCCTGCCCCAGGCCCAGGCCCCAGCCCGCGCCTGCCCAGCCCTGGGCGGCCCCTCCCTCCCTCCCTCCGGCTCCCCCCAACCCCCAGCCCGTCTTGTTGTGACAGTTCCTGATACTGTTTATTGAGGTGCATGTCAGGTATAATTAGCAATCGATATGGAAAACGTTTCCCTGCACCCAGCACGCCTCTGACGTCAGAGCCGATTAGCGCTTCTTATTGGTCCCAAATTCCCCGGGCCGCGGCTAATTATCGGGAGCTTGATGTTGATAAGTAAAGCGCCGGAGTGCGGGCGAAGCATGTGTGGGGCTCCGGGTCCCTGTCTCCGCCGCCGCCGCCGCCGCCCGCGCCTCCCGCCGCTGGCCCGCCCCGGCCCCGGCCCGCGCCCCCGCGCCCCGCCACCGGCCCCGCCGGCCCCCCGCGCGAGATGATGGACGGCCGCCTCCTGGAACACCCGCATGCCCAGTTCGGGGGCTCGCTGGGCGGCGTGGTGGGCTTCCCCTACCCGCTGGGCCACCACCACGTGTACGAGCTGGCCGGGCACCAGCTGCAGTCGGCCGCCGCCGCCGCCTCGGTGCCCTTCTCCATCGACGGCCTGCTCGGGGGCTCGTGCGCCGCCGCCGCCTCGGTGGTCAACCCCACGCCGCTGCTGCCAGCCGCCTGCGGGGTCGGCGGGGACGGCCAGCCCTTCAAGCTGTCAGGTAGGCGGGCGGGGAGGAGCGCGGCTGGGGGCGGGGGCCCCGGTCCGGCCGAGGCGCTGGGGGGCCCGGGGCTGGCGAAGGAGAGCCGGCTCCCAGGCAGCTGTCTCTGCGCCCCCCGGATCCAGGCGGCCAGCGGGTAGAGGGAGGGAGGGGTGGGGGTCGGGCCTGGGCGGGTGGCTGAGCCGCGCGGCGTCCTGTGACTGCCCGCAGACTCGGGGGACCCGGACAAGGAGAGCCCAGGCTGCAAGCGGCGGCGCACCCGCACCAACTTCACCGGCTGGCAGCTGGAGGAGCTGGAGAAGGCGTTCAACGAGAGCCACTATCCCGACGTGTTCATGCGCGAGGCGCTGGCGCTGCGCCTAGACCTGGTCGAGTCCCGAGTTCAGGTAAAGACCCGGCGTCGCTCCCGGATCCGCCATCCGGACCCCAGGCTCGGGGCGCGCCGGGACGCCTTTGTTCCAGGTGGCGAGATATCGTCCCCTTGCCGCGGGCCCGCTTCGCGCTGGCCTGCTGGGGAAGAGTGGGGGGGGGGGTTCTGGGGCTCGGCCACTCACGGACAGCGGGGTGGGCAACTGCCCCCCAAAAGCCTGGGTGGCTTGAGAAGGGCCGGAGGCAGCACACAAATCGCCAGAACAGCTGCTGCGTCCGAACCGGGAAGCGGCGTGGTGGGTTGGCGGAGGCCGGGCCAAGTGAGGTCTCCAGGCAGGGGCGAGGAGGGGAGGAGGGGCCGGCTTGGCTCCGACCTGGAGGAGAGAGGGAAGGGGACACCCCCACGCCCCCGCACCGCCTCAACCTCCCGCGCGAGGCTCTGTCACCCACCCTGGAGCGAAAGAGTCTGTTTACCTTGCGCCTGCAAAATATTCAGATGGAAACGTGTATTTATTCATCGCTTTGCAGAAGGGGACAGCTGAGGAAGGGGAGGCAGAAGCATAAACAGTTAACACACTGAGAAAGTGGGAGAAAAAAAGGTGTCTGAATTTTTAATAATACCCCTGGTCTCATCTTTTTCTTATGACTGTTTTCCCGTAAATTTGCTATCATTTGGAGATGGCTGATGGTATTATTTTAAAAATACAGTGTCAGCTTGGTGGATTAAAAATTCCAAGATGATTTGTGCATAATTAAATGTTTCCCTGGAGCAAAGAAATCCTCTTTTTCTGCGGTGGGTGCGGTGTGGGGTCCAGGTCTGTGGTGCGGTGTGCGGCTATGGGTGCTAGGCGTTGAGGCAGACGCTGGCAAAACGCCTGTTTATCACCAATAGCTTTGTCTAAAAAGGTGTGTTTGTCCTGTGCTTGGACCTCCTCTCGTGACCTCTTCTGCTTGGAAATCCTTTTATCCAATTTGTTCTAAGTGTCTTAAGTGAAGTCAAGACCCCTTCATGTCTCCCCTAATACGATAATGACTAATTCTTACAGGCAAGGCAGTCCAGAATTCGCACCAAAAAAAAAAGTTTAAAGAAGGAAAAGGCGGTTACAGCCTTGTGGAGTGGGGGGGGGGGGGGGGCGGGGGCTCGGCTTCACCCTGGAGACCTCCCCCATGGACAGGGCTCCCTGCGACCAGGCTGGGCCTGCTATTGTGCAAGTCTCTGCATGGCCGCGACAAAGAATCCGTATTAACGCGCTCTCTTGGGGAGGGCAGGACTGCCCGAGGTTCCGCGGGGCTCAGACGGATCTGACTGTGTGTGTTTGGTGGTTGGCGGTTGAGTGAGGGTGTAGCGCTGCTGTCCCCGGATGTCCTGTGTGGCTCCCCAGGACAAGGACTGCAGAGAGGGTGGAAGAGACGAGATGGGCCCAGCCTCTCCTTCCGGCCTGGTGGTCGCCTCTTGCCTCCCCACCTGCCTTGGCCGGTGGCCCAGGCCAAGCACGACAGGTTTGGGAAGGCTCCGTTGGTGCCCTGGCCCAGGGCTTTCAGAAAGAAGGCTGTTAGCTGTGTCCTAGGAGGGAGGCTCCAGAGGCCCACCCAAGTACGGCTCCGCAGGCCCTTCCGGACGAAGACGCACCCATATTTCCCTTCAAGGGAATCCGCCCCCACTCCCGAAATGTGGGCTTTGACACAGTCTCCAAGGGGCCGAAGACAGGTGTGGAGGGCGGCTGTGGCTCAGCGGTCCAACGGCAGGATGGTCAGCGCCAGGCCGGGCGGGCTGCTTAGAACACGAGCCGTGAGCGGCCAGGAAGGGTGAACAAGGGGCCTTGCTCTCTGCCTCCGGACCAGGAACCCGACGCCCTCCGTCCGGGGCCAAACCGGCCCCCCAAGTAAGGGGCGGCTCCCAGGTCCCCGAGGTGAGAAGCCAGAGCGGGAAGCTGGCCGGGAGGCCCCGTCTACGCGCCTTCCGGGTGGAAAAGGCGCTCGCTGGAACCTGCAGCTCCAGTGGCAAAGCCCAGCTCAGGGCCGGCTCGGCCGCGCGGCCTGACTCCCGCCCCCGGCCGAGCGGAGGTTGTGCAGGCCCCTCTGGGGGGAGCGGGGAGGTCCTCGGCCCCGGCGGCCAGCCCGCCGCCTGATTGTGGCTTCCTCTTCCCTACCCGGCTGCTCTAGGTCTGGTTCCAAAACCGCCGGGCCAAGTGGAGGAAGAAGGAGAACACGAAAAAGGGCCCGGGGCGGCCGGCGCACAACTCCCACCCGACCACGTGCAGCGGCGAGCCCATGGACCCGGAGGAGATCGCGCGCAAGGAGCTGGAGAAGATGGAGAAGAAGAAGCGCAAGCACGAGAAGAAGCTGCTGAAGAGCCAGGGCCGCCACCTGCACTCGCCCGGCGGCCTGTCCCTGCACAGCGCGCCCAGCTCCGACAGCGACAGCGGCGGCGGCGGCCTCTCTCCGGAGCCGCCCGAGCCGCCACCGCCAGCCGCCAAGGGCCCCGGAGCGCACGCCTCGGGCGCCGCGGGGACCGCGCCCGCCCCTCCCGGCGAGCCGCCTGCACCCGGCACCTGCGACCCCGCCTTCTACCCGAGCCAAAGAAGCGGCGCCGGCCCACAGCCGCGCCCAGGTCGCCCTGCGGACAAGGACGCAGCCTCGTGCGGGCCAGGGGCGGCTGTGGCGGCGGTGGAGCGCGGCGCCGCGGGGCTGCCCAAGGCCAGCCCATTCAGCGTGGAGAGCCTCCTGTCCGACTCGCCGCCGCGCCGGAAAGCCGCTTCCAACGCCGCCGCCGCCGCCGCCGCCGCGGGGCTGGACTT